>NW_027194189.1:0-37886 GCF_032444005.1 Ranitomeya imitator
AGTCATTCGAAGTTACTTCTCCATGCATTTTATATTGAATGCTATCATGAATTAAGAATGTAAGCACTATGATTGGCAAAGTTGAGATATGTTTTCAGGTATCTATCCTATACTAATAGAAGCCACATGCTCCACGGTTTGGCCACATGATGTAGGCCCTATGGACTTGAACAAGAAACCACACCAAAAATTTTACCAGTCATCCGTATCTCAACAACACTGAGGACCAGTCATTCGAAGTGACTTCTCCATGCATTTTATGCATTGGTAAAAGCACTATGATGAAAAGTGTGATATGTTTTCAGGTATCTCCTATACTAATAGAGCCACATGCTCACCGGTTTGCCACATGATGTAGGCCTATGGACTGAACAAGAAACCACCAAAAATTTTAACCAGTCATCGTTCTCACAACACTGAGGACCAGTCATTCGAAATGACTTCTCCATGCATTTTATGCATTGGTAAAAGCACTATGATGAAAAGTGTGATATGTTTTCAGGTATCTCCTATACTAATAGAGCCACATGCTCACCGGTTTGCCACATGATGTAGGCCTATGGACTGAACAAGAAACCACCAAAAATTTTAACCAGTCATCGTTCTCACAACACTGAGGACCAGTCATTCGAAATGACTTCTCCATGCATTTTATGCATTGGTAAAAGCACTATGATGAAAAGTGTGATATGTTTTCAGGTATCTCCTATACTAATAGAGCCACATGCTCACCCGGTTTGCCACATGATGTAGGCCTATGGACTGAACAAGAAACCACCAAAAATTTTAACCAGTCATCGTTCTCACAACACTGAGGACCAGTCATTCGAAATGACTTCTCCATGCATTTTATGCATTGGTAAAAGCACTATGATGAAAAGTGTGATATGTTTTCAGGTATCTCCTATACTAATAGAGCCACATGCTCACCGGTTTGCCACATGATGTAGGCCTATGGACTGAACAAGAAACCACCAAAAATTTTAACCAGTCATCGTTCTCACAACACTGAGGACCAGTCATTCGAAATGACTTCTCCATGCATTTTATGCATTGGTAAAAGCACTATGATGAAAAGTGTGATATGTTTTCAGGTATCTCCTATACTAATAGAGCCACATGCTCACCGGTTTGCCACATGATGTAGGCCTATGGACTGAACAAGAAACCACCAAAAATTTTAACCAGTCATCGTTCTCACAACACTGAGGACCAGTCATTCGAAATGACTTCTCCATGCATTTTATGCATTGGTAAAAGCACTATGATGAAAAGTGTGATATGTTTTCAGGTATCTCCTATACTAATAGAGCCACATGCTCACCGGTTTGCCACATGATGTAGGCCTATGGACTGAACAAGAAACCACCAAAAATTTTAACCAGTCATCGTTCTCACAACACTGAGGACCAGTCATTCGAAATGACTTCTCCATGCATTTTATGCATTGGTAAAAGCACTATGATGAAAAGTGTGATATGTTTTCAGGTATCTCCTATACTAATAGAGCCACATGCTCACCGGTTTGCCACATGATGTAGGCCTATGGACTGAACAAGAAACCACCAAAAATTTTAACCAGTCATCGTTCTCACAACACTGAGGACCAGTCATTCGAAATGACTTCTCCATGCATTTTATGCATTGGTAAAAGCACTATGATGAAAAGTGTGATATGTTTTCAGGTATCTCCTATACTAATAGAGCCACATGCTCACCCGGTTTGCCACATGATGTAGGCCTATGGACTGAACAAGAAACCACCAAAAAATTTTAACCAGTCATCGTTCTCACAACACTGAGGACCAGTCATTCGAAATGACTTCTCCATGCATTTTATGCATTGGTAAAAGCACTATGATGAAAAGTGTGATATGTTTTCAGGTATCTCCTATACTAATAGAGCCACATGCTCACCGGTTTGCCACATGATGTAGGCCTATGGACTGAACAAGAAACCACCAAAAATTTTAACCAGTCATCGTTCTCACAACACTGAGGACCAGTCATTCGAAATGACTTCTCCATGCATTTTATGCATTGGTAAAAGCACTATGATGAAAAGTGTGATATGTTTTCAGGTATCTCCTATACTAATAGAGCCACATGCTCACCGGTTTGCCACATGATGTAGGGCCTATGGACTGAACAAGAAACCACCAAAAATTTTAACCAGTCATCGTTCTCACAACACTGAGGACCAGTCATTCGAAATGACTTCTCCATGCATTTTATGCATTGGTAAAAGCACTATGATGAAAAGTGTGATATGTTTTCAGGTATCTCCTATACTAATAGAGCCACATGCTCACCGGTTTGCCACATGATGTAGGCCTATGGACTGAACAAGAAACCACCAAAAATTTTAACCAGTCATCGTTCTCACAACACTGAGGACCAGTCATTCGAAATGACTTCTCCATGCATTTTATGCATTGGTAAAAGCACTATGATGAAAAGTGTGATATGTTTTCAGGTATCTCCTATACTAATAGAGCCACATGCTCACCGGTTTGCCACATGATGTAGGCCTATGGACTGAACAAGAAACCACCAAAAATTTTAACCAGTCATCGTTCTCACAACACTGAGGACCAGTCATTCGAAATGACTTCTCCATGCATTTTATGCATTGGTAAAAGCACTATGATGAAAAGTGTGATATGTTTTCAGGTATCTCCTATACTAATAGAGCCACATGCTCACCGGTTTGCCACATGATGTAGGCCTATGGACTGAACAAGAAACCACCAAAAATTTTAACCAGTCATCGTTCTCACAACACTGAGGACCAGTCATTCGAAATGACTTCTCCATGCATTTTATGCATTGGTAAAAGCACTATGATGAAAAGTGTGATATGTTTTCAGGTATCTCCTATACTAATAGAGCCACATGCTCACCGGTTTGCCACATGATGTAGGCCTATGGACTGAACAAGAAACCACCAAAAATTTTAACCAGTCATCGTTCTCACAACACTGAGGACCAGTCATTCGAAATGACTTCTCCATGCATTTTATGCATTGGTAAAAGCACTATGATGAAAAGTGTGATATGTTTTCAGGTATCTCCTATACTAATAGAGCCACATGCTCACCGGTTTGCCACATGATGTAGGCCTATGGACTGAACAAGAAACCACCAAAAATTTTAACCAGTCATCGTTCTCACAACACTGAGGACCAGTCATCTCGAAATGACTTCTCCATGCATTTTATGCATTGGTAAAAGCACTATGATGAAAAGTGTGATATGTTTTCAGGTATCTCCTATACTAATAGAGCCACATGCTCACCGGTTTGCCACATGATGTAGGCCTATGGACTGAACAAGAAACCACCAAAAATTTTAACCAGTCATCGTTCTCACAACACTGAGGACCAGTCATTCGAAATGACTTCTCCATGCATTTTATGCATTGGTAAAAGCACTATGATGAAAAGTGTGATATGTTTTCAGGTATCTCCTATACTAATAGAGCCACATGCTCACCGGTTTGCCACATGATGTAGGCCTATGGACTGAACAAGAAACCACCAAAAATTTTAACCAGTCATCGTTCTCACAACACTGAGGACCAGTCATTCGAAATGACTTCTCCATGCATTTTATGCATTGGTAAAAGCACTATGATGAAAAGTGTGATATGTTTTCAGGTATCTCCTATACTAATAGAGCCACATGCTCACCGGTTTGCCACATGATGTAGGCCTATGGACTGAACAAGAAACCACCAAAAATTTTAACCAGTCATCGTTCTCACAACACTGAGGACCAGTCATTCGAAATGACTTCTCCATGCATTTTATGCATTGGTAAAAGCACTATGATGAAAAGTGTGATATGTTTTCAGGTATCTCCTATACTAATAGAGCCACATGCTCACCGGTTTGCCACATGATGTAGGCCTATGGACTGAACAAGAAACCACCAAAAATTTTAACCAGTCATCGTTCTCACAACACTGAGGACCAGTCATTCGAAATGACTTCTCCATGCATTTTATGCATTGGTAAAAGCACTATGATGAAAAGTGTGATATGTTTTCAGGTATCTCCTATACTAATAGAGCCACATGCTCACCGGTTTGCCACATGATGTAGGCCTATGGACTGAACAAGAAACCACCAAAAATTTTAACCAGTCATCGTTCTCACAACACTGAGGACCAGTCATTCGAAATGACTTCTCCATGCATTTTATGCATTGGTAAAAGCACTATGATGAAAAGTGTGATATGTTTTCAGGTATCTCCTATACTAATAGAGCCACATGCTCACCGGTTTGCCACATGATGTAGGCCTATGGACTGAACAAGAAACCACCAAAAATTTTAACCAGTCATCGTTCTCACAACACTGAGGACCAGTCATTCGAAATGACTTCTCCATGCATTTTATGCATTGGTAAAAGCACTATGATGAAAAGTGTGATATGTTTTCAGGTATCTCCTATACTAATAGAGCCACATGCTCACCGGTTTGCCACATGATGTAGGCCTATGGACTGAACAAGAAACCACCAAAAATTTTAACCAGTCATCGTTCTCACAACACTGAGGACCAGTCATTCGAAATGACTTCTCCATGCATTTTATGCATTGGTAAAAGCACTATGATGAAAAGTGTGATATGTTTTCAGGTATCTCCTATACTAATAGAGCCACATGCTCACCGGTTTGCCACATGATGTAGGCCTATGGACTGAACAAGAAACCACCAAAAATTTTAACCAGTCATCGTTCTCACAACACTGAGGACCAGTCATTCGAAATGACTTCTCCATGCATTTTATGCATTGGTAAAAGCACTATGATGAAAAGTGTGATATGTTTTCAGGTATCTCCTATACTAATAGAGCCACATGCTCACCGGTTTGCCACATGATGTAGGCCTATGGACTGAACAAGAAACCACCAAAAATTTTAACCAGTCATCGTTCTCACAACACTGAGGACCAGTCATTCGAAATGACTTCTCCATGCATTTTATGCATTGGTAAAAGCACTATGATGAAAAGTGTGATATGTTTTCAGGTATCTCCTATACTAATAGAGCCACATGCTCACCGGTTTGCCACATGATGTAGGCCTATGGACTGAACAAGAAACCACCAAAAATTTTAACCAGTCATCGTTCTCACAACACTGAGGACCAGTCATTCGAAATGACTTCTCCATGCATTTTATGCATTGGTAAAAGCACTATGATGAAAAGTGTGATATGTTTTCAGGTATCTCCTATACTAATAGAGCCACATGCTCACCGGTTTGCCACATGATGTAGGCCTATGGACTGAACAAGAAACCACCAAAAATTTTAACCAGTCATCGTTCTCACAACACTGAGGACCAGTCATTCGAAATGACTTCTCCATGCATTTTATGCATTGGTAAAAGCACTATGATGAAAAGTGTGATATGTTTTCAGGTATCTCCTATACTAATAGAGCCACATGCTCACCGGTTTGCCACATGATGTAGGCCTATGGACTGAACAAGAAACCACCAAAAATTTTAACCAGTCATCGTTCTCACAACACTGAGGACCAGTCATTCGAAATGACTTCTCCATGCATTTTATGCATTGGTAAAAGCACTATGATGAAAAGTGTGATATGTTTTCAGGTATCTCCTATACTAATAGAGCCACATGCTCACCGGTTTGCCACATGATGTAGCCCTATGGACTGAACAAGAAACCACCAAAAATTTTAACCAGTCATCGTCCTCACAACACTGAGGACCAGTCATTCGAAATGACTTCTCCATGCATTTTATGCATTGGTAAAAGCACTATGATGAAAAGTGTGATATGTTTTCAGGTATCTCCTATACTAATAGAGCCACATGCTCACCGGTTTGCCACATGATGTAGGCCTATGGACTGAACAAGAAACCACCAAAAATTTTAACCAGTCATCGTTCTCACAACACTGAGGACCAGTCATTCGAAATGACTTCTCCATGCATTTTATGCATTGGTAAAAGCACTATGATGAAAAGTGTGATATGTTTTCAGGTATCTCCTATACTAATAGAGCCACATGCTCACCGGTTTGCCACATGATGTAGGCCTATGGACTGAACAAGAAACCACCAAAAATTTTAACCAGTCATCGTTCTCACAACACTGAGGACCAGTCATTCGAAATGACTTCTCCATGCATTTTATGCATTGGTAAAAGCACTATGATGAAAAGTGTGATATGTTTTCAGGTATCTCCTATACTAATAGAGCCACATGCTCACCGGTTTGCCACATGATGTAGGCCTATGGACTGAACAAGAAACCACCAAAAATTTTAACCAGTCATCGTTCTCACAACACTGAGGACCAGTCATTCGAAATGACTTCTCCATGCATTTTATGCATTGGTAAAAGCACTATGATGAAAAGTGTGATATGTTTTCAGGTATCTCCTATACTAATAGAGCCACATGCTCACCGGTTTGCCACATGATGTAGGCCTATGGACTGAACAAGAAACCACCAAAAATTTTAACCAGTCATCGTTCTCACAACACTGAGGACCAGTCATTCGAAATGACTTCTCCATGCATTTTATGCATTGGTAAAAGCACTATGATGAAAAGTGTGATATGTTTTCAGGTATCTCCTATACTAATAGAGCCACATGCTCACCGGTTTGCCACATGATGTAGGCCTATGGACTGAACAAGAAACCACCAAAAATTTTAACCAGTCATCGTTCTCACAACACTGAGGACCAGTCATTCGAAATGACTTCTCCATGCATTTTATGCATTGGTAAAAGCACTATGATGAAAAGTGTGATATGTTTTCAGGTATCTCCTATACTAATAGAGCCACATGCTCACCGGTTTGCCACATGATGTAGGCCTATGGACTGAACAAGAAACCACCAAAAATTTTAACCAGTCATCGTTCTCACAACACTGAGGACCAGTCATTCGAAATGACTTCTCCATGCATTTTATGCATTGGTAAAAGCACTATGATGAAAAGTGTGATATGTTTTCAGGTATCTCCTATACTAATAGAGCCACATGCTCACCGGTTTGCCACATGATGTAGGCCTATGGACTGAACAAGAAACCACCAAAAATTTTAACCAGTCATCGTTTTCACAACACTGAGGACCAGTCATTCGAAATGACTTCTCCATGCATTTTATGCATTGGTAAAAGCACTATAATGAAAAGTGTGATATGTTTTCAGGTATCTCCTATACTAATAGAGCCAAATGCTCACCGGTTTGCCACATGATGTAGGCCTATGGACTGAACAAGAAACCACCAAAAATTTTAACCAGTCATCGTTCTCACAACACTGAGGACCAGTCATTCGAAATGACTTCTCCATGCATTTTATGCATTGGTAAAAGCACTATGATGAAAAGTGTGATATGTTTTCAGGTATCTCCTATACTAATAGAGCCACATGCTCACCGGTTTGCCACATGATGAAGGCCTATGGACTGAACAAGAAACCACCAAAAATTTTAACCAGTCATCGTTCTCACAACACTGAGGACCAGTCATTCGAAATGACTTCTCCATGCATTTTATGCATTGGTAAAAGCACTATGATGAAAAGTGTGATATGTTTTCAGGTATCTCCTATACTAATAGAGCCACATGCTCACCGGTTTGCCACATGATGTAAGCCTATGGACTGAACAAGAAACCACCAAAAATTTTAACCAGTCATCGTTCTCACAACACTGAGGACCAGTCATTCGAAATGACTTCTCCATGCATTTTATGCATTGGTAAAAGCACTATGATGAAAAGTGTGATATGTTTTCAGGTATCTCCTATACTAATAGAGCCACATGCTCACCGGTTTGCCACATGATGTAGGCCTATGGACTGAACAAGAAACCACCAAAAATTTTAACCAGTCATCGTTCTCACAACACTGAGGACCAGTCATTCGAAATGACTTCTCCATGCATTTTATGCATTGGTAAAAGCACTATGATGAAAAGTGTGATATGTTTTCAGGTATCTCCTATACTAATAGAGCCACATGCTCACCGGTTTGCCACATGATGTAGGCCTATGGACTGAACAAGAAACCACCAAAAATTTTAACCAGTCATCGTTGTCACAACACTGAGGACCAGTCATTCGAAATGACTTCTCCATGCAGTTTATGCATTGGTAAAAGCACTATGATGAAAAGTGTGATATGTTTTCAGGTATCTCCTATACTAATAGAGCCACATGCTCACCGGTTTGCCACATGATGTAGGCCTATGGACTGAACAAGAAACCACCAAAAATTTTAACCAGTCATCGTTCTCACAACACTGAGGACCAGTCATTCGAAATGACTTCTCCATGCATTTTATGCATTGGTAAAAGCACTATGATGAAAAGTGTGATATGTTTTCAGGTATCTCCTATACTAATAGAGCCACATGCTCACCGGTTTGCCACATGATGTAGCCCTATGGACTGAACAAGAAACCACCAAAAATTTTAACCAGTCATCGTCCTCACAACACTGAGGACCAGTCATTCGAAATGACTTCTCCATGCATTTTATGCATTGGTAAAAGCACTATGATGAAAAGTGTGATATGTTTTCAGGTATCTCCTATACTAATAGAGCCACATGCTCACCGGTTTGCCACATGATGTAGGCCTATGGACTGAACAAGAAACCACCAAAAATTTTAACCAGTCATCGTTCTCACAACACTGAGGACCAGTCATTCGAAATGACTTCTCCATGCATTTTATGCATTGGTAAAAGCACTATGATGAAAAGTGTGATATGTTTTCAGGTATCTCCTATACTAATAGAGCCACATGCTCACCGGTTTGCCACATGATGTAGGCCTATGGACTGAACAAGAAACCACCAAAAATTTTAACCAGTCATCGTTCTCACAACACTGAGGACCAGTCATTCGAAATGACTTCTCCATGCATTTTATGCATTGGTAAAAGCACTATGATGAAAAGTGTGATATGTTTTCAGGTATCTCCTATACTAATAGAGCCACATGCTCACTGGTTTGCCACATGATGTAGGCCTATGGACTGAACAAGAAACCACCAAAAATTTTAACCAGTCATCGTTCTCACAACACTGAGGACCAGTCATTCGAAATGACTTCTCCATGCATTTTATGCATTGGTAAAAGCACTATGATGAAAAGTGTGATATGTTTTCAGGTATCTCCTATACTAATAGAGCCACATGCTCACTGGTTTGCCACATGATGTAGGCCTATGGACTGAACAAGAAACCACCAAAAATTTTAACCAGTCATCGTTCTCACAACACTGAGGACCAGTCATTCGAAATGACTTCTCCATGCATTTTATGCATTGGTAAAAGCACTATGATGAAAAGTGTGATATGTTTTCAGGTATCTCCTATACTAATAGAGCCACATGCTCACCGGTTTGCCACATGATGTAGGCCTATGGACTGAACAAGAAACCACCAAAAATTTTAACCAGTCATCGTTCTCACAACACTGAGGACCAGTCATTCGAAATGACTTCTCCATGCATTTTATGCATTGGTAAAAGCACTATGATGAAAAGTGTGATATGTTTTCAGGTATCTCCTATACTAATAGAGCCACATGCTCACCGGTTTGCCACATGATGTAGGCCTATGGACTGAACAAGAAACCACCAAAAATTTTAACCAGTCATCGTTCTCACAACACTGAGGACCAGTCATTCGAAATGACTTCTCCATGCATTTTATGCATTGGTAAAAGCACTATGATGAAAAGTGTGATATGTTTTCAGGTATCTCCTATACTAATAGAGCCACATGCTCACCGGTTTGCCACATGATGTAGGCCTATGGACTGAACAAGAAACCACCAAAAATTTTAACCAGTCATCGTTCTCACAACACTGAGGACCAGTCATTCGAAATGACTTCTCCATGCATTTTATGCATTGGTAAAAGCACTATGATGAAAAGTGTGATATGTTTTCAGGTATCTCCTATACTAATAGAGCCACATGCTCACCGGTTTGCCACATGATGTAGGCCTATGGACTGAACAAGAAACCACCAAAAATTTTAACCAGTCATCGTTCTCACAACACTGAGGACCAGTCATTCGAAATGACTTCTCCATGCATTTTATGCATTGGTAAAAGCACTATGATGAAAAGTGTGATATGTTTTCAGGTATCTCCTATACTAATAGAGCCACATGCTCACCGGTTTGCCACATGATGTAGGCCTATGGACTGAACAAGAAACCACCAAAAATTTTAACCAGTCATCGTTCTCACAACACTGAGGACCAGTCATTCGAAATGACTTCTCCATGCATTTTATGCATTGGTAAAAGCACTATAATGAAAAGTGTGATATGTTTTCAGGTATCTCCTATACTAATAGAGCCAAATGCTCACCGGTTTGCCACATGATGTAGGCCTATGGACTGAACAAGAAACCACCAAAAATTTTAACCAGTCATCGTTCTCACAACACTGAGGACCAGTCATTCGAAATGACTTCTCCATGCATTTTATGCATTGGTAAAAGCACTATGATGAAAAGTGTGATATGTTTTCAGGTATCTCCTATACTAATAGAGCCACATGCTCACCGGTTTGCCACATGATGAAGGCCTATAGACTGAACAAGAAACCACCAAAAATTTTAACCAGTCATCGTTCTCACAACACTGAGGACCAGTCATTCGAAATGACTTCTCCATGCATTTTATGCATTGGTAAAAGCACTATGATGAAAAGTGTGATATGTTTTCAGGTATCTCCTATACTAATAGAGCCACATGCTCACCGGTTTGCCACATGATGTAAGCCTATGGACTGAACAAGAAACCACCAAAAATTTTAACCAGTCATCGTTCTCACAACACTGAGGACCAGTCATTCGAAATGACTTCTCCATGCATTTTATGCATTGGTAAAAGCACTATGATGAAAAGTGTGATATGTTTTCAGGTATCTCCTATACTAATAGAGCCACATGCTCACCGGTTTGCCACATGATGTAGGCCTATGGACTGAACAAGAAACCACCAAAAATTTTAACCAGTCATCGTTCTCACAACACTGAGGACCAGTCATTCGAAATGACTTCTCCATGCATTTTATGCATTGGTAAAAGCACTATGATGAAAAGTGTGATATGTTTTCAGGTATCTCCTATACTAATAGAGCCACATGCTCACCGGTTTGCCACATGATGAAGGCCTATGGACTGAACAAGAAACCACCAAAAATTTTAACCAGTCATCGTTCTCACAACACTGAGGACCAGTCATTCGAAATGACTTCTCCATGCATTTTATGCATTGGTAAAAGCACTATGATGAAAAGTGTGATATGTTTTCAGGTATCTCCTATACTAATAGAGCCACATGCTCACCGGTTTGCCACATGATGTAAGCCTATGGACTGAACAAGAAACCACCAAAAATTTTAACCAGTCATCGTTCTCACAACACTGAGGACCAGTCATTCGAAATGACTTCTCCATGCATTTTATGCATTGGTAAAAGCACTATGATGAAAAGTGTGATATGTTTTCAGGTATCTCCTATACTAATAGAGCCACATGCTCACCGGTTTGCCACATGATGTAGGCCTATGGACTGAACAAGAAACCACCAAAAATTTTAACCAGTAATCGTTCTCACAACACTGAGGACCAGTCATTCGAAATGACTTCTCCATGCATTTTATGCATTGGTAAAAGCACTATGATGAAAAGTGTGATATGTTTTCAGGTATCTCCTATACTAATAGAGCCACATGCTCACCGGTTTGCCACATGATGTAGGCCTATGGACTGAACAAGAAACCACCAAAAATTTTAACCAGTCATCGTTCTCACAACACTGAGGACCAGTCATTCGAAATGACTTCTCCATGCATTTTATGCATTGGTAAAAGCACTATGATGAAAAGTAACATAGTAACATAGTAACATAGTTAGTAAGGCCGAAAAAAGACATTTGTCCATCCAGTTCAGCCTATATTCCATCATAATAAATACCCAGATCTACGTCCTTCTACAGAACCTAATAATTGTATGATACAATATTGTTCTGCTCCAGGAAGACATCCAGGCCTCTCTTGAACCCCTCGACTGAGTTCGCCATCACCACCTCCTCAGGCAAGCAATTCCAGATTCTCACTGCCCTAACAGTAAAGAATCCTCTTCTATGTTGGTGGAAAAACCTTCTCTCCTCCAGACGCAAAGAATGCCCCCTTGTGCCCGTCACCTTCCTTGGTATAAACAGATCCTCAGCGAGATATTTGTATTGTCCCCTTATATACTTATACATGGTTATTAGATCGCCCCTCAGTCGTCTTTTTTCTAGACTAAATAATCCTAATTTCGCTAATCTATCTGGGTATTGTAGTTCTCCCATCCCCTTTATTAATTTTGTTGCCCTCCTTTGTACTCTCTCTAGTTCCATTATATCCTTCCTGAGCACCGGTGCCCAAAACTGGACACAGTACTCCATGTGCGGTCTAACTAGGGATTTGTACAGAGGCAGTATAATGCTCTCATCATGTGTATCCAGACCTCTTTTAATGCACCCCATGATCCTGTTTGCCTTGGCAGCTGCTGCCTGGCACTGGCTGCTCCAGGTAAGTTTATCATTAACTAGGATCCCCAAGTCCTTCTCCCTGTCAGATTTACCCAGTGGTTTCCCGTTCAGTGTGTAATGGTGATATTGATTCCCTCTTCCCATGTGTATAACCTTACATTTATCATTGTTAAACCTCATCTGCCACCTTTGGCAGTGTTATATGTTTTCAGGTATCTCCTATACTAATAGAGCCACATGCTCACCGGTTTGCCACATGATGTAGCCCTATGGACTGAACAAGAAACCACCAAAAATTTTAACCAGTCATCGTTCTCACAACACTGAGGACCAGTCATTCGAAATGACTTCTCCATGCATTTTATGCATTGGTAAAAGCACTATGATGAAAAGTGTGATATGTTTTCAGGTATCTCCTATACTAATAGAGCCACATGCTCACCGGTTTGCCACATGATGTAGGCCTATGGACTGAACAAGAAACCACCAAAAATTTTAACCAGTCATCGTTCTCACAACACTGAGGACCAGTCATTCGAAATGACTTCTCCATGCATTTTATGCATTGGTAAAAGCACTATGATGAAAAGTGTGATATGTTTTCAGGTATCTCCTATACTAATAGAGCCACATGCTCACCGGTTTGCCACATGATGTAGGCCTATGTACTGAACAAGAAACCACCAAAAATTTTAACCAGTCATCGTTCTCACAACACTGAGGACCAGTCATTCGAAATGACTTCTCCATGCATTTTATGCATTGGTAAAAGCACTATGATGAAAAGTGTGATATGTTTTCAGGTATCTCCTATACTAATAGAGCCACATGCTCACCGGTTTGCCACATGATGTAGGCCTATGGACTGAACAAGAAACCACCAAAAATTTTAACCAGTCATCGTTCTCACAACACTGAGGACCAGTCATTCGAAATGACTTCTCCATGCATTTTATGCATTGGTAAAAGCACTATGATGAAAAGTGTGATATGTTTTCAGGTATCTCCTATACTAATAGAGCCACATGCTCACTGGTTTGCCACATGATGTAGGCCTATGGACTGAACAAGAAACCACCAAAAATTTTAACCAGTCATCGTTCTCACAACACTGAGGACCAGTCATTCGAAATGACTTCTCCATGCATTTTATGCATTGGTAAAAGCACTATGATGAAAAGTGTGATATGTTTTCAGGTATCTCCTATACTAATAGAGCCACATGCTCACCGGTTTGCCACATGATGTAGGCCTATGGACTGAACAAGAAACCACCAAAAATTTTAACCAGTCATCGTTCTCACAACACTGAGGACCAGTCATTCGAAATGACTTCTCCATGCATTTTATGCATTGGTAAAAGCACTATGATGAAAAGTGTGATATGTTTTCAGGTATCTCCTATACTAATAGAGCCACATGCTCACCGGTTTGCCACATGATGTAGGCCTATGGACTGAACAAGAAACCACCAAAAATTTTAACCAGTCATCGTTCTCACAACACTGAGGACCAGTCATTCGAAATGACTTCTCCATGCATTTTATGCATTGGTAAAAGCACTATGATGAAAAGTGTGATATGTTTTCAGGTATCTCCTATACTAATAGAGCCACATGCTCACTGGTTTGCCACATGATGTAGGCCTATGGACTGAACAAGAAACCACCAAAAATCTTAACCAGTCATCGTTCTCACAACACTGAGGACCAGTCATTCGAAATGACTTCTCCATGCATTTTATGCATTGGTAAAAGCACTATGATGAAAAGTGTGATATGTTTTCAGGTATCTCCTATACTAATAGAGCCACATGCTCACCGGTTTGCCACATGATGTAGGCCTATGGACTGAACAAGAAACCACCAAAAATTTTAACCAGTCATCGTTCTCACAACACTGAGGACCAGTCATTCGAAATGACTTCTCCATGCATTTTATGCATTGGTAAAAGCACTATGATGAAAAGTGTGATATGTTTTCAGGTATCTCCTATACTAATAGAGCCACATGCTCACCGGTTTGCCACATGATGTAGGCCTATGGACTGAACAAGAAACCACCAAAAATTTTAACCAGTCATCGTTCTCACAACACTGAGGACCAGTCATTCGAAATGACTTCTCCATGCATTTTATGCATTGGTAAAAGCACTATGATGAAAAGTGTGATATGTTTTCAGGTATCTCCTATACTAATAGAGCCACATGCTCACTGGTTTGCCACATGATGTAGGCCTATGGACTGAACAAGAAACCACCAAAAATTTTAACCAGTCATCGTTCTCACAACACTGAGGACCAGTCATTCGAAATGACTTCTCCATGCATTTTATGCATTGGTAAAAGCACTATGATGAAAAGTGTGATATGTTTTCAGGTATCTCCTATACTAATAGAGCCACATGCTCACCGGTTTGCCACATGATGTAGGCCTATGGACTGAACAAGAAACCACCAAAAATTTTAACCAGTCATCGTTCTCACAACACTTAGGACCAGACATTCGAAATGACTTCTCCATGCATTTTATGCATTGGTAAAAGCACTATGATGAAAAGTGTGATATTTTTTCAGGTATCTCCTATACTAATAGAGCCACATGCTCACCGGTTTGCCACATGATGTAAGCCTATGGACTGAACAAGAAACCACCAAAAATTTTAACCAGTCATCGTTCTCACAACACTGAGGACTAGTCATTCGAAATGACTTCTCCATGCATTTTATGCATTGGTAAAAGCACTATGATGAAAAGTGTGATATGTTTCCAGGTATCTCCTATACTAATAGAGCCACATGCTCACCGGTTTGCCACATGATGTAGGCCTATGGACTGAACAAGAAACCACCAAAAATTTTAACCTGTCATCGTTCTCACAACACTGAGGACGAGTCATTCGAAATGACTTCTCCATGCATTTTATGCATTGGTAAAAGCACTATGATGAAAAGTGTGATATGTTTTCAGGTATCTCCTATACTAATAGAGCCACATGCTCACCGGTTTGCCACATGATGTAGGCCTATGGACTGAACAAGAAACCACCAAAAATTTTAACCAGTCATCGTTCTCACAACACTGAGGACCAGTCATTCGAAATGACTTCTCCATGCATTTTATGCATTGGTAAAAGCACTATGATGAAAAGTGTGATATGTTTTCAGGTATCTCCTATACTAATAGAGCCACATGCTCACCGGTTTGCCACATGATGTAGGCCTATGGACTGAACAAGAAACCACCAAAAATTTTAACCAGTCATCGTTCTCACAACACTGAGGACCAGTCATTCGAAATGACTTCTCCATGCATTTTATGCATTGGTAAAAGCACTATGATGAAAAGTGTGATATGTTTTCAGGTATCTCCTATACTAATAGAGCCACATGCTCACCGGTTTGCCACATGATGTAGGCCTATGGACTGAACAAGAAACCACCAAAAATTTTAACCAGTCATCGTTCTCACAACACTGAGGACCAGTCATTCGAAATGACTTCTCCATGCATTTTATGCATTGGTAAAAGCACTATGATGAAAAGTGTGATATGTTTTCAGGTATCTCCTATACTAATAGAGCCACATGCTCACCGGTTTGCCACATGATGTAGGCCTATGGACTGAACAAGAAACCACCAAAAATTTTAACCAGTCATCGTTCTCACAACACTGAGGACCAGTCATTCGAAATGACTTCTCCATGCATTTTATGCATTGGTAAAAGCACTATGATGAAAAGTGTGATATGTTTTCAGGTATCTCCTATACTAATAGAGCCACATGCTCACCGGTTTGCCACATGATGTAGGCCTATGGACTGAACAAGAAACCACCAAAAATTTTAACCAGTCATCGTTCTCACAACACTGAGGACCAGTCATTCGAAATGACTTCTCCATGCATTTTATGCATTGGTAAAAGCACTATGATGAAAAGTGTGATATGTTTTCAGGTATCTCCTATACTAATAGAGCCACATGCTCACCGGTTTGCCACATGATGTAGGCCTATGGACTGAACAAGAAACCACCAAAAATTTTAACCAGTCATCGTTCTCACAACACTGAGGACCAGTCATTCGAAATGACTTCTCCATGCATTTTATGCATTGGTAAAAGCACTATGATGAAAAGTGTGATATGTTTTCAGGTATCTCCTATACTAATAGAGCCACATGCTCACCGGTTTGCCACATGATGTAGGCCTATGGACTGAACAAGAAACCACCAAAAATTTTAACCAGTCATCGTTCTCACAACACTGAGGACCAGTCATTCGAAATGACTTCTCCATGCATTTTATGCATTGGTAAAAGCACTATGATGAAAAGTGTGATATGTTTTCAGGTATCTCCTATACTAATAGAGCCACATGCTCACCGGTTTGCCACATGATGTAGGCCTATGGACTGAACAAGAAACCACCAAAAATTTTAACCAGTCATCGTTCTCACAACACTGAGGACCAGTCATTCGAAATGACTTCTCCATGCATTTTATGCATTGGTAAAAGCACTATGATGAAAAGTGTGATATGTTTTCAGGTATCTCCTATACTAATAGAGCCACATGCTCACCGGTTTGCCACATGATGTAGGCCTATGGACTGAACAAGAAACCACCAAAAATTTTAACCAGTCATCGTTCTCACAACACTGAGGACCAGTCATTCGAAATGACTTCTCCATGCATTTTATGCATTGGTAAAAGCACTATGATGAAAAGTGTGATATGTTTTCAGGTATCTCCTATACTAATAGAGCCACATGCTCACCGGTTTGCCACATGATGTAGGCCTATGGACTGAACAAGAAACCACCAAAAATTTTAACCAGTCATCGTTCTCACAACACTGAGGACCAGTCATTCGAAATGACTTCTCCATGCATTTTATGCATTGGTAAAAGCACTATGATGAAAAGTGTGATATGTTTTCAGGTATCTCCTATACTAATAGAGCCACATGCTCACCGGTTTGCCACATGATGTAGGCCTATGGACTGAACAAGAAACCACCAAAAATTTTAACCAGTCATCGTTCTCACAACACTGAGGACCAGTCATTCGAAATGACTTCTCCATGCATTTTATGCATTGGTAAAAGCACTATGATGAAAAGTGTGATATGTTTTCAGGTATCTCCTATACTAATAGAGCCACATGCTCACCGGTTTGCCACATGATGTAGGCCTATGGACTGAACAAGAAACCACCAAAAATTTTAACCAGTCATCGTTCTCACAACACTGAGGACCAGTCATTCGAAATGACTTCTCCATGCATTTTATGCATTGGTAAAAGCACTATGATGAAAAGTGTGATATGTTTTCAGGTATCTCCTATACTAATAGAGCCACATGCTCACCGGTTTGCCACATGATGTAGGCCTATGGACTGAACAAGAAACCACCAAAAATTTTAACCAGTCATCGTTCTCACAACACTGAGGACCAGTCATTCGAAATGACTTCTCCATGCATTTTATGCATTGGTAAAAGCACTATGATGAAAAGTGTGATATGTTTTCAGGTATCTCCTATACTAATAGAGCCACATGCTCACCGGTTTGCCACATGATGTAGGCCTATGGACTGAACAAGAAACCACCAAAAATTTTAACCAGTCATCGTTCTCACAACACTGAGGACCAGTCATTCGAAATGACTTCTCCATGCATTTTATGCATTGGTAAAAGCACTATGATGAAAAGTGTGATATGTTTTCAGGTATCTCCTATACTAATAGAGCCACATGCTCACCGGTTTGCCACATGATGTAGGCCTATGGACTGAACAAGAAACCACCAAAATTTTAACCAGTCATCGTTCTCACAACACTGAGGACCAGTCATTCGAAATGACTTCTCCATGCATTTTATGCATTGGTAAAAGCACTATGATGAAAAGTGTGATATGTTTTCAGGTATCTCCTATACTAATAGAGCCACATGCTCACCGGTTTGCCACATGATGTAGGCCTATGGACTGAACAAGAAACCACCAAAAATTTTAACCAGTCATCGTTCTCACAACACTGAGGACCAGTCATTCGAAATGACTTCTCCATGCATTTTATGCATTGGTAAAAGCACTATGATGAAAAGTGTGATATGTTTTCAGGTATCTCCTATACTAATAGAGCCACATGCTCACCGGTTTGCCACATGATGTAGGCCTATGGACTGAACAAGAAACCACCAAAAATTTTAACCAGTCATCGTTCTCACAACACTGAGGACCAGTCATTCGAAATGACTTCTCCATGCATTTTATGCATTGGTAAAAGCACTATGATGAAAAGTGTGATATGTTTTCAGGTATCTCCTATACTAATAGAGCCACATGCTCACCGTTTGCCACATGATGTAGGCCTATGGACTGAACAAGAAACCACCAAAAATTTTAACCAGTCATCGTTCTCACAACACTGAGGACCAGTCATTCGAAATGACTTCTCCATGCATTTTATGCATTGGTAAAAGCACTATGATGAAAAGTGTGATATGTTTTCAGGTATCTCCTATTACTAATAGAGCCACATGCTCACCGGTTTGCCACATGATGTAGGCCTATGGACTGAACAAGAAACCACCAAAAATTTTAACCAGTCATCGTTCTCACAACACTGAGGACCAGTCATTCGAAATGACTTCTCCATGCATTTTATGCATTGGTAAAAGCACTATGATGAAAAGTGTGATATGTTTTCAGGTATCTCCTATACTAATAGAGCCACATGCTCACCGGTTTGCCACATGATGTAGGCCTATGGACTGAACAAGAAACCACCAAAATTTAACCAGTCATCGTTCTCACAACACTGAGGACCAGTCATTCGAAATGACTTCTCCATGCATTTTATGCATTGGTAAAAGCACTATGATGAAAAGTGTGATATGTTTTCAGGTATCTCCTATACTAATAGAGCCACATGCTCACCGGTTTGCCACATGATGTAGGCCTATGGACTGAACAAGAAACCACCAAAAATTTTAACCAGTCATCGTTCTCACAACACTGAGGACCAGTCATTCGAAATGACTTCTCCATGCATTTTATGCATTGGTAAAAGCACTATGATGAAAAGTGTGATATGTTTTCAGGTATCTCCTATACTAATAGAGCCACATGCTCACCGGTTTGCCACATGATGTAGGCCTATGGACTGAACAAGAAACCACCAAAAATTTTAACCAGTCATCGTTCTCACAACACTGAGGACCAGTCATTCGAAATGACTTCTCCATGCATTTTATGCATTGGTAAAAGCACTATGATGAAAAGTGTGATATGTTTTCAGGTATCTCCTATACTAATAGAGCCACATGCTCACCCGGTTTGCCACATGATGTAGGCCTATGGACTGAACAAGAAACCACCAAAAATTTTAACCAGTCATCGTTCTCACAACACTGAGGACCAGTCATTCGAAATGACTTCTCCATGCATTTTATGCATTGGTAAAAGCACTATGATGAAAAGTGTGATATGTTTTCAGGTATCTCCTATACTAATAGAGCCACATGCTCACCGGTTTGCCACATGATGTAGGCCTATGGACTGAACAAGAAACCACCAAAAATTTTAACCAGTCATCGTTCTCACAACACTGAGGACCAGTCATTCGAAATGACTTCTCCATGCATTTTATGCATTGGTAAAAGCACTATGATGAAAAGTGTGATATGTTTTCAGGTATCTCCTATACTAATAGAGCCACATGCTCACCGGTTTGCCACATGATGTAGGCCTATGGACTGAACAAGAAACCACCAAAAATTTTAACCAGTCATCGTTCTCACAACACTGAGGACCAGTCATTCGAAATGACTTCTCCATGCATTTTATGCATTGGTAAAAGCACTATGATGAAAAGTGTGATATGTTTTCAGGTATCTCCTATACTAATAGAGCCACATGCTCACCGGTTTGCCACATGATGTAGGCCTATGGACTGAACAAGAAACCACCAAAAATTTTAACCAGTCATCGTTCTCACAACACTGAGGACCAGTCATTCGAAATGACTTCTCCATGCATTTTATGCATTGGTAAAAGCACTATGATGAAAAGTGTGATATGTTTTCAGGTATCTCCTATACTAATAGAGCCACATGCTCACCGGTTTGCCACATGATGTAGGCCTATGGACTGAACAAGAAACCACCAAAAATTTTAACCAGTCATCGTTCTCACAACACTGAGGACCAGTCATTCGAAATGACTTCTCCATGCATTTTATGCATTGGTAAAAGCACTATGATGAAAAGTGTGATATGTTTTCAGGTATCTCCTATACTAATAGAGCCACATGCTCACCGGTTTGCCACATGATGTAGGCCTATGGACTGAACAAGAAACCACCAAAAATTTTAACCAGTCATCGTTCTCACAACACTGAGGACCAGTCATTCGAAATGACTTCTCCATGCATTTTATGCATTGGTAAAAGCACTATGATGAAAAGTGTGATATGTTTTCAGGTATCTCCTATACTAATAGAGCCACATGCTCACCCGGTTTGCCACATGATGTAGGCCTATGGACTGAACAAGAAACCACCAAAAATTTTAACCAGTCATCGTTCTCACAACACTGAGGACCAGTCATTCGAAATGACTTCTCCATGCATTTTATGCATTGGTAAAAGCACTATGATGAAAAGTGTGATATGTTTTCAGGTATCTCCTATACTAATAGAGCCACATGCTCACCGGTTTGCCACATGATGTAGGCCTATGGACTGAACAAGAAACCACCAAAAATTTTAACCAGTCATCGTTCTCACAACACTGAGGACCAGTCATTCGAAATGACTTCTCCATGCATTTTATGCATTGGTAAAAGCACTATGATGAAAAGTGTGATATGTTTTCAGGTATCTCCTATACTAATAGAGCCACATGCTCACCGGTTTGCCACATGATGTAGGCCTATGGACTGAACAAGAAACCACCAAAAATTTTAACCAGTCATCGTTCTCACAACACTGAGGACCAGTCATTCGAAATGACTTCTCCATGCATTTTATGCATTGGTAAAAGCACTATGATGAAAAGTGTGATATGTTTTCAGGTATCTCCTATACTAATAGAGCCACATGCTCACCGGTTTGCCACATGATGTAGGCCTATGGACTGAACAAGAAACCACCAAAAATTTTAACCAGTCATCGTTCTCACAACACTGAGGACCAGTCATTCGAAATGACTTCTCCATGCATTTTATGCATTGGTAAAAGCACTATGATGAAAAGTGTGATATGTTTTC
This sequence comes from Ranitomeya imitator, assembly GCF_032444005.1. Taxonomy (NCBI): domain Eukaryota; kingdom Metazoa; phylum Chordata; class Amphibia; order Anura; family Dendrobatidae; genus Ranitomeya; species Ranitomeya imitator. Next base: position 21,839 of record NW_027194189.1, read on the forward strand.
AGGTATCTCCTATACTAATAGAGCCACATGCTCACCGGTTTGCCACATGATGTAGGCCTATGGACTGAACAAGAAACCACCAAAAATTTTAACCAGTCATCGTTCTCACAACACTGAGGACCAGTCATTCGAAATGACTTCTCCATGCATTTTATGCATTGGTAAAAGCACTATGATGAAAAGTGTGATATGTTTTCAGGTATCTCCTATACTAATAGAGCCACATGCTCACCGGTTTGCCACATGATGTAGGCCTATGGACTGAACAAGAAACCACCAAAAATTTTAACCAGTCATCGTTCTCACAACACTGAGGACCAGTCATTCGAAATGACTTCTCCATGCATTTTATGCATTGGTAAAAGCCACTATGATGAAAAGTGTGATATGTTTTCAGGTATCTCCTATACTAATAGAGCCACATGCTCACCGGTTTGCCACATGATGTAGGCCTATGGACTGAACAAGAAACCACCAAAAATTTTAACCAGTCATCGTTCTCACAACACTGAGGACCAGTCATTCGAAATGACTTCTCCATGCATTTTATGCATTGGTAAAAGCACTATGATGAAAAGTGTGATATGTTTTCAGGTATCTTCCTATACTAATAGAGCCACATGCTCACCGGTTTGCCACATGATGTAGGCCTATGGACTGAACAAGAAACCACCAAAAATTTTAACCAGTCATCGTTCTCACAACACTGAGGACCAGTCATTCGAAATGACTTCTCCATGCATTTTATGCATTGGTAAAAGCACTATGATGAAAAGTGTGATATGTTTTCAGGTATCTTCCTATACTAATAGAGCCACATGCTCACCGGTTTGCCACATGATGTAGGCCCTATGGACTGAACAAGAAACCACCAAAAATTTTAACCAGTCATCGTTCTCACAACACTGAGGACCAGTCATTCGAAATGACTTCTCCATGCATTTTATGCATTGGTAAAAGCACTATGATGAAAAGTGTGATATGTTTTCAGGTATCTCCTATACTAATAGAGCCACATGCTCACCGGTTTGCCACATGATGTAGGCCTATGGACTGAACAAGAAACCACCAAAAATTTTAACCAGTCATCGTTCTCACAACACTGAGGACCAGTCATTCGAAATGACTTCTCCATGCATTTTATGCATTGGTAAAAGCACTATGATGAAAAGTGTGATATGTTTTCAGGTATCTCCTATACTAATAGAGCCACATGCTCACCGGTTTGCCACATGATGTAGGCCTATGGACTGAACAAGAAACCACCAAAAATTTTAACCAGTCATCGTTCTCACAACACTGAGGACCAGTCATTCGAAATGACTTCTCCATGCATTTTATGCATTGGTAAAAGCACTATGATGAAAAGTGTGATATGTTTTCAGGTATCTCCTATACTAATAGAGCCACATGCTCACCGGTTTGCCACATGATGTAAGGCCTATGGACTGAACAAGAAACCACCAAAAATTTTAACCAGTCATCGTTCTCACAACACTGAGGACCAGTCATTCGAAATGACTTCTCCATGCATTTTATGCATTGGTAAAAGCACTATGATGAAAAGTGTGATATGTTTCAGGTATCTCCTATACTAATAGAGCCACATGCTCACCGGTTTGCCACATGATGTAGCCTATGGACTGAACAAGAAACCACCAAAAATTTTAACCAGTCATCGTTCTCACAACACTGAGGACCAGTCATTCGAAATGACTTCTCCATGCATTTTATGCATTGGTAAAAGCACTATGATGAAAAGTGTGATATGTTTTCAGGTATCTCCTATACTAATAGAGCCACATGCTCACCGGTTTGCCACATGATGTAGGCCTATGGACTGAACAAGAAACCACCAAAAATTTTAACCAGTCATCGTTCTCACAACACTGAGGACCAGTCATTCGAAATGACTTCTCCATGCATTTTATGCATTGGTAAAAGCACTATGATGAAAAGTGTGATATGTTTTCAGGTATCTCCTATACTAATAGAGCCACATGCTCACCGGTTTGCCACATGATGTAGGCCTATGGACTGAACAAGAAACCACCCAAAAATTTTAACCAGTCATCGTTCTCACAACACTGAGGACCAGTCATTCGAAATGACTTCTCCATGCATTTTATGCATTGGTAAAAGCACTATGATGAAAAGTGTGATATGTTTTCAGGTATCTCCTATACTAATAGAGCCACATGCTCACCGGTTTGCCACATGATGTAGGCCTATGGACTGAACAAGGAAACCACCAAAAATTTTAACCAGTCATCGTTCTCACAACACTGAGGACCAGTCATTCGAAATGACTTCTCCATGCATTTTATGCATTGGTAAAAGCACTATGATGAAAAGTGTGATATGTTTTCAGGTATCTCCTATACTAATAGAGCCACATGCTCACCGGTTTGCCACATGATGTAGGCCTATGGACTGAACAAGAAACCACCAAAAATTTTAACCAGTCATCGTTCTCACAACACTGAGGACCAGTCATTCGAAATGACTTCTCCATGCATTTTATGCATTGGTAAAAGCACTATGATGAAAAGTGTGATATGTTTTCAGGTATCTCCTATACTAATAGAGCCACATGCTCACCGGTTTGCCACATGATGTAGGCCTATGGACTGAACAAGAAACCACCAAAAATTTTAACCAGTCATCGTTCTCACAACACTGAGGACCAGTCATTCGAAATGACTTCTCCATGCATTTTATGCATTGGTAAAAGCACTATGATGAAAAGGTGATATGTTTTCAGGTATCTTCCTATAGCTAATAGAGCCACATGCTCACCGGTTTGCCACATGATGTAGGCCTAGTGACTGAAACAAGAAACCACCAAAAATTTTAACCAGTCATCGTTCTCACAACACTGAGGACCAGTCATTCGAATGTCTTCTCCATGCATTTTATGCATTGGTAAAAGCACTATGATGAAAAGTGTGTGATATGTTTTCAGGTATCTCCTATACTAATAGAGCCACATGCTCACCGGTTTGCCACATGATGTAGGCCTATGGACTGAACAAGAAACCACCAAAAATTTTAACCAGTCATCGTTCTCACAACACTGAGGACCAGTCATTCGAAATGACTTCTCCATGCATTTTATGCATTGGTAAAAGCACTATGATGAAAAGTGTGATATGTTTTCAGGTATCTCCTATACTAATAGAGCCACATGCTCACCGGTTTGCCACATGATGTAGGCCTATGGACTGAACAAGAAACCACCAAAAATTTTAACCAGTCATCGTTCTCACAACACTGAGGACCAGTCATTCGAAATGACTTCTCCATGCATTTTATGCATTGGTAAAAGCACTATGATGAAAAGTGTGATATGTTTTCAGGTATCTCCTATACTAATAGAGCCCACATGCTCACCGGTTTGCCACATGATGTAGGCCTATGGACTGAACAAGAAACCACCAAAAATTTAACCAGTCATCGTTCTCACAACACTGAGGACCAGTCATTCGAAATGACTTCTCCATGCATTTTATGCATTGGTAAAAGCACTATGATGAAAAGTGTGATATGTTTTCAGGTATCTCCTATACTAATAGAGCCACATGCTCACCGGTTTGCCACATGATGTAGGCCTATGGACTGAACAAGAAACCACCAAAAATTTTAACCAGTCATCAGTTCTCACAACACTGAGGACCAGTCATTCGAAATGACTTCTCCATGCATTTTATGCATTGGTAAAAGCACTATGATGAAAAGTGTGATATGTTTTCAGGTATCTCCTATACTAATAGAGCCACATGCTCAGCCGGTTTGCCACATGATGTAGGCCTATGGACTGAACAAGAAACCACCAAAAATTTTAACCAGTCATCGTTCTCACAACACTGAGGACCAGTCATTCGAAATGACTTCTCCATGCATTTTACTGCATTGGTAAAAGCACTATGATGAAAAGTGTGATATGTTTTCAGGTATCTCCTATACTAATAGAGCCACATGCTCACCGGTTTGCCACATGATGTAGGCTATGGACTGAACAAGAAACCACCAAAAATTTTAACCAGTCATCGTTCTCACAACACTGAGGACCAGTCATTCGAAATGACTTCTCCATGCATTTTACGCATTGGTAAAAGCACTATGATGAAAAGTGTGATATGTTTTCAGGTATCTCCTATACTAATAGAGCTACATGCTCACCGGTTTGCCACATGATGTAGGCCTATGGACTGAACAAGAAACCACCAAAAATTTTAACCAGTCATCGTTCTCACAACACTGAGGACCAGTCATTCGAAATGACTTCTCCATGCATTTTATGTGCATTGGTAAAAGCACTATGATGAAAAGTGTGATATGTTTTCAGGTATCTCCTATACTAATAGAGCCACATGCTCACCGGTTTGCCACATGATGTAGGCCTATGGACTGAACAAGAAACCACCAAAAATTTTAACCAGTCATCGTTCTCACAACACTGAGGACCAGTCATTCGAAATGACTTCTCCATGCATTTTATGCATTGATAAAAGCACTATGATGAAAAGTGTGATATGTTTTCAGGTATCTCCTATACTAATAGAGCCACATGCTCACCGGTTTGCCACATGATGTAGGCCTATGGACTGAACAAGAAACCACCAAAAATTTTAACCAGTCATCGTTCTCACAACACTGAGGACCAGTCATTCGAAATGACTTCTCCATGCATTTTATGCATTGGTAAAAGCACTATGATGAAAAGTGTGATATGTTTTCAGGTATCTCCTATACTAATAGAGCCACATGCTCACCGGTTTGCCACATGATGTAGGCCTATGGACTGAACAAGAAACCACCAAAAATTTTAACCAGTCATCGTTCTCACAACACTGAGGACCAGTCATTCGAAATGACTTCTCCATGCATTTTATGCATTGGTAAAAGCACTATGATGAAAAGTGTGATATGTTTTCAGGTATCTCCTATACTAATAGAGCCACATGCTCACCGGTTTGCCACATGATGTAGGCCTATGGACTGAACAAGAAACCACCAAAAATTTTTACCAGTCATCGTTCTCACAACACTGAGGACCAGTCATTCGAAATGACTTCTCCATGCATTTTACGCATTGGTAAAAACACTATGATGAAAAGTGTGATATGTTTTCAGGTATCTCCTATACTAATAGAGCCACATGCTCACCGGTTTGCCACATGATGTAGGCCTATGGACTGAACAAGAAACCATCAAAAATTTTAACCAGTCATCGTTCTCACAACACTGAGGACCAGTCATTCGAAATGACTTCTCCATGCATTTTATGCATTGGTAACATCACTATGATGAAAAGTGTGATATGTTTTCAGGTATCTCCTATACTAATAGAGCCACATGCTCACCGGTTTGCCACATGATGTAGGCCTATGGACTGAACAAGAAACCACCAAAAATTTTACCCAGTCATCGTTCTCACAAACACTGAGGACCAGTCATTCGAAATGACTTCTCCATGCATTTTATGCATTGGTAAAATCACTATGATGAAAAGTGTGATATGTTTTCAGGTATCTCCTATACTAATAGAGCCACATGCTCACCGGTTTGCCACATGATGTAGGCCTATGGACTGAACAAGAAACCACCAAAAATTTTAACCAGTCATCGTTCTCACAACACTGAGGACCAGTCATTCGAAATGACTTCTCCATGCATTTTATGCATTGGTAAAAGCACTATGATGAAAAGTGTGATATGTTTTCAGGTATCTCCTATACTAATAGAGCCACATGCTCACCGGTTTGCCACATGATGTAGGCCTATGGACTGAACAAGAAACCACCAAAAATTTTAACCAGTCATCGTTCTCACAACACTGAGGACCAGTCATTCGAAATGACTTCTCCATGCATTTTATGCATTGGTAAAAGCACTATGATGAAAAGTGTGATATGTTTTCAGGTATCTCCTATACTAATAGAGCCACATGCTCACCGGTTTGCCACATGATGTAGGCCTATGGACTGAACAAGAAACCACCAAAAATTTTAACCAGTCATCGTTCTCACAACACTGAGGACCAGTCATTCGAAATGACTTCTCCATGCATTTTATGCATTGGTAAAAGCACTATGATGAAAAGTGTGATATGTTTTCAGGTATCTCCTATACTAATAGAGCCACATGCTCACCGGTTTGCCACATGATGTAGGCCTATGGACTGAACAAGAAACCACCAAAAATTTTAACCAGTCATCGTTCTCACAACACTGAGGACCAGTCATTCGAAATGACTTCTCCATGCATTTTATGCATTGATAAAAGCACTATGATGAAAAGTGTGATATGTTTTCAGGTATCTCCTATACTAATAGAGCCACATGCTCACCGGTTTGCCACATGATGTAGGCCTATGGACTGAACAAGAAACCACCAAAAATTTTAACCAGTCATCGTTCTCACAACACTGAGGACCAGTCATTCGAAATGACTTCTCCATGCATTTTATGCATTGGTAAAAGCACTATGATGAAAAGTGTGATATGTTTTCAGGTATCTCCTATACTAATAGAGCCACATGCTCACCGGTTTGCCACATGATGTAGGCCTATGGACTGAACAAGAAACCACCAAAAATTTTAACCAGTCATCGTTCTCACAACACTGAGGACCAGTCATTCGAAATGACTTCTCCATGCATTTTATGCATTGGTAAAAGCACTATGATGAAAAGTGTGATATGTTTTCAGGTATCTCCTATACTAATAGAGCCACATGCTCACCGGTTTGCCACATGATGTAGGCCTATGGACTGAACAAGAAACCACCAAAAATTTTAACCAGTCATCGTTCTCACAACACTGAGGACCAATCATTCGAAATGACTTCTCCATGCATTTTATGCATTGGTAAAAGCACTATGATGAAAAGTGTGATATGTTTTCAGGTATCTCCTATACTAATAGAGCCACATGCTCACCGGTTTGCCACATGATGTAGGCCTATGGACTGAACAAGAAACCACCAAAAATTTTAACCAGTCATCGTTCTCACAACACTGAGGACCAGTCATTCGAAATGACTTCTCCATGCATTTTATGCATTGGTAAAAGCACTATGATGAAAAGTGTGATATGTTTTCAGGTATCTCCTATACTAATAGAGCCACATGCTCACCGGTTTGCCACATGATGTAGGCCTATGGACTGAACAAGAAACCACCAAAAATTTTAACCAGTCATCGTTCTCACAACACTGAGGACCAGTCATTCGAAATGACTTCTCCATGCATTTTATGCATTGGTAAAAGCACTATGATGAAAAGTGTGATATGTTTTCAGGTATCTCCTATACTAATAGAGCCACATGCTCACCGGTTTGCCACATGATGTAGGCCTATGGACTGAACAAGAAACCACCAAAAATTTTAACCAGTCATCGTTCTCACAACACTGAGGACCAGTCATTCGAAATGACTTCTCCATGCATTTTATGCATTGGTAAAAGCACTATGATGAAAAGTGTGATATGTTTTCAGGTATCTCCTATACTAATAGAGCCACTTGCTCACCGGTTTGCCACATGATGTAGGCCTATGGACTGAACAAGAAACCACCAAAAATTTTAACCAGTCATCGTTCTCACAACACTGAGGACCAGTCATTCGAAATGACTTCTCCATGCATTTTATGCATTGGTAAAAGCACTATGATGAAAAGTGTGATATGTTTTCAGGTATCTCCTATACTAATAGAGCCACATGCTCACCGGTTTGCCACATGATGTAGGCCTATGGACTGAACAAGAAACCACCAAAAATTTTAACCAGTCATCGTTCTCACAACACTGAGGACCAGTCATTCGAAATGACTTCTCCATGCATTTTACGCATTGGTAAAAGCACTATGATGAAAAGTGTGATATGTTTTCAGGTATCTCCTATACTAATAGAGCCACATGCTCACCGGTTTGCCACATGATGTAGGCCTATGGACTGAACAAGAAACCACCAAAAATTTTAAGCAGTCATCGTTCTCACAACACTGAGGACCAGTCATTCGAAATGACTTCTCCATGCATTTTATGCATTGGTAAAAGCACTATGATGAAAAGTGTGATATGTTTTCAGGTATCTCCTATACTAATAGAGCCACATGCTCACCGGTTTGCCACATGATGTAGGCCTATGGACTGAACAAGAAACCACCAAAAATTTTAACCAGTCATCGTTCTCACAACACTGAGGACCAGTCATTCGAAATGACTTCTCCATGCATTTTACGCATTGGTAAAAGCACTATGATGAAAAGTGTGATATGTTTTCAGGTATCTCCTATACTAATAGAGCCACATGCTCACCGGTTTGCCACATGATGTAGGCCTATGGACTGAACAAGAAACCACCAAAAATTTTAACCAGTCATCGTTCTCACAACACTGAGGACCAGTCATTCGAAATGACTTCTCCATGCATTTTACGCATTGGTAAAAGCACTATGATGAAAAGTGTGATATGTTTTCAGGTATCTCCTATACTAATAGAGCCACATGCTCACCGGTTTGCCACATGATGTAGGCCTATGGACTGAACAAGAAACCACCAAAAATTTTAACCAGTCATCGTTCTCACAACACTGAGGACCAGTCATTCGAAATGACTTCTCCATGCATTTTATGCATTGGTAAAAGCACTATGATGAAAAGTGTGATATGTTTTCAGGTATCTCCTATACTAATAGAGCCACATGCTCACCGGTTTGCCACATGATGTAGGCCTATGGACTGAACAAGAAACCACCAAAAATTTTAACCAGTCATCGTTCTCACAACCCTGAGGACCAGTCATTCGAAATGACTTCTCCATGCATTTTATGCATTGGTAAAAGCACTATGATGAAAAGTGTGATATGTTTTCAGGTATCTCCTATACTAATAGAGCCACATGCTCACCGGTTTGCCACATGATGTAGGCCTATGGACTGAACAAGAAACCACCAAAAATTTTAACCAGTCATCGTTCTCACAACACTGAGGACCAGTCATTCGAAATGACTTCTCCATGCATTTTACGCATTGGTAAAAGCACTATGATGAAAAGTGTGATATGTTTTCAGGTATCTCCTATACTAATAGAGCCACATGCTCACCGGTTTGCCACATGATGTAGGCCTATGGACTGAACAAGAAACCACCAAAAATTTTAACCAGTCATCGTTCTTACAACACTGAGGACCAGTCATTCGAAATGACTTCTCCATGCATTTTATGCATTGGTAAAAGCACTATGATGAAAAGTGTGATATGTTTTCAGGTATCTCCTATACTAATAGAGCCACATGCTCACCGGTTTGCCACATGATGTAGGCCTATGGACTGAACAAGAAACCACCAAAAATTTTAACCAGTCATCGTTCTCACAACACTGAGGACCAGTCATTCGAAATGACTTCTCCATGCATTTTATGCATTGGTAAAAGCACTATGATGAAAAGTGTGATATGTTTTCAGGTATCTCCTATACTAATAGAGCCACATGCTCACCGGTTTGCCACATGATGTAGGCCTATGGACTGAACAAGAAACCACCAAAAATTTTAAGCAGTCATCGTTCTCACAACACTGAGGACCAGTCATTCGAAATGACTTCTCCATGCATTTTATGCATTGGTAAAAGCACTATGATGAAAAGTGTGATATGTTTTCAGGTATCTCCTATACTAATAGAGCCACATGCTCACCGGTTTGCCACATGATGTAGGCCTATGGACTGAACAAGAAACCACCAAAAATTTTAACCAGTCATCGTTCTCACAACACTGAGGACCAGTCATTCGAAATGACTTCTCCATGCATTTTATGCATTGGTAAAAGCACTATGATGAAAAGTGTGATATGTTTTCAGGTATCTCCTATACTAATAGAGCCACATGCTCACCGGTTTGCCACATGATGTAGGCCTATGGACTGAACAAGAAACCACCAAAAATTTTAACCAGTCATCGTTCTCACAACACTGAGGACCAGTCATTCGAAATGACTTCTCCATGCATTTTATGCATTGGTAAAAGCACTATGATGAAAAGTGTGATATGTTTTCAGGTATCTCCTATACTAATAGAGCCACATGCTCACCGGTTTGCCACATGATGTAGGCCTATGGACTGAACAAGAAACCACCAAAAATTTTAACCAGTCATCGTTCTCACAACACTGAGGACCAGTCATTCGAAATGACTTCTCCATGCATTTTATGCATTGGTAAAAGCACTATGATGAAAAGTGTGATATGTTTTCAGGTATCTCCTATACTAATAGAGCCACATGCTCACCGGTTTGCCACATGATGTAGGCCTATGGACTGAACAAGAAACCACCAAAAATTTTAACCAGTCATCGTTCTCACAACACTGAGGACCAGTCATTCGAAATGACTTCTCCATGCATTTTATGCATTGGTAAAAGCACTATGATGAAAAGTGTGATATGTTTTCAGGTATCTCCTATACTAATAGAGCCACATGCTCACCGGTTTGCCACATGATGTAGGCCTATGGACTGAACAAGAAACCACCAAAAATTTTAACCAGTCATCGTTCTCACAACACTGAGGACCAGTCATTCGAAATGACTTCTCCATGCATTTTATGCATTGGTAAAAGCACTATGATGAAAAGTGTGATATGTTTTCAGGTATCTCCTATACTAATAGAGCCACATGCTCACCGGTTTGCCACATGATGTAGGCCTATGGACTGAACAAGAAACCACCAAAAATTTTAACCAGTCATCGTTCTCACAACACTGAGGACCAGTCATTCGAAATGACTTCTCCATGCATTTTACGCATTGGTAAAAGCACTATGATGAAAAGTGTGATATGTTTTCAGGTATCTCCTATACTAATAGAGCCACATGCTCACCGGTTTGCCACATGATGTAGGCCTTATGGACTGAACAAGAAACCACCAAAAATTTTAACCAGTCATCGTTCTCACAACACTGAGGACCAGTCATTCGAAATGACTTCTCCATGCATTTTATGCATTGGTAAAAGCACTATGATGAAAAGTGTGATATGTTTTCAGGTATCTCCTATACTAATAGAGCCACATGCTCACCGGTTTGCCACATGATGTAGGCCTATGGACTGAACAAGAAACCACCAAAAATTTTAACCAGTCATCGTTCTCACAACACTGAGGACCAGTCATTCGAAATGACTTCTCCATGCATTTTATGCATTGGTAATAGAACTATGATGAAAAGTGTGATATGTTTTCAGGTATCTCCTATACTAATAGAGCCACATGCTCACCGGTTTGCCACATGATGTAGGCCTATGGACTGAACAAGAAACCACCAAAAATTTTAACCAATCATCGTTCTCACAACACTGAGGACCAGTCATTCGAAATGACTTCTCCATGCATTTTATGCATTGGTAAAAGCACTATGATGAAAAGTGTGATATGTTTTCAGGTATCTCCTATACTAATAGAGCCACATGCTCACCGGTTTGCCACATGATGTAGGCCTATGGACTGAACAAGAAACCACCAAAAATTTTAACCAGTCATCGTTCTCACAACACTGAGGACCAGTCATTCGAAATGACTTCTCCATGCATTTTATGCATTGGTAAAAGCACTATGATGAAAAGTGTGATATGTTTTCAGGTATCTCCTATACTAGTAGAGCCACATGCTCACCGGTTTGCCACATGATGTAGGCCTATGGACTGAACAAGAAACCACCAAAAATTTTAACCAGTCATCGTTCTCACAACACTGAGGACCAGTCATTCGAAATGACTTCTCCATGCATTTTACGCATTGGTAAAAGCACTATGATGAAAAGTGTGATATGTTTTCAGGTATCTCCTATACTAATAGAGCCACATGCTCACCGGTTTGCCACATGATGTAGGCCTATGGACTGAACAAGAAACCACCAAAAATTTTAACCAGTCATCGTTCTCACAACACTGAGGACCAGTCATTCGAAATGACTTCTCCATGCATTTTACGCATTGGTAAAAGCACTATGATGAAAAGTGTGATATGTTTTCAGGTATCTCCTATACTAATAGAGCCACATGCTCACCGGTTTGCCACATGATGTAGGACTATGGACTGAACAAGAAACCACCAAAAATTTTAACCAGTCATCGTTCTCACAACACTGAGGACCAGTCATTCGAAATGACTTCTCCATGCATTTTATGCATTGGTAAAAGCACTATGATGAAAAGTGTGATATGTTTTCAGGTATCTACTATACTAATAGAGCCACATGCTCACCGGTTTGCCACATGATGTAGGCCTATGGACTGAACAAGAAACCACCAAAAATTTTAACCAGTCATCGTTCTCACAACACTGAGGACCAGTCATTCGAAATGACTTCTCCATGCATTTTACGCATTGGTAAAAGCACTATGATGAAAAGTGTGATATGTTTTCAGGTATCTCCTATATTAATAGAGCCACATGCTCACTGGTTTGCCACATGATGTAGGCCTATGGACTGAACAAGAAACCACCAAAAATTTTAACCAGTCATCATTCTCACAACACTGAGGACCAGTCATTCGAAATGACTTCTCCATGCATTTTATGCATTGGTAAAAGCACTATGATGAAAAGTGTGATATGTTTTCAGGTATCTCCTATACTAATAGAGCCACATGCTCACCGGTTTGCCACATGATGTAGGCCTATGGACTGAACAAGAAACCACCAAAAATTTTAACCAGTCATCGTTCTCACAACACTGAGGACCAGTCATTCGAAATGACTTCTCCATGCATTTTACGCATTGGTAAAAGCACTATGATGAAAAGTGTGATATGTTTTCAGGTATCTCCTATACTAATAGAGCCACATGCTCACCGGTTTGCCACATGATGTAGGCCTATGGACTGAACAAGAAACCACCAAAAATTTTAACCAGTCATCGTTCTCACAACACTGAGGACCAGTCATTCGAAATGACTTCTCCATGCATTTTACGCATTGGTAAAAGCACTATGATGAAAAGTGTGATATGTTTTCAGGTATCTCCTATACTAATAGAGCCACATGCTCACTGGTTTGCCACATGATGTAGGCCTATGGACTGAACAAGAAACCACCAAAAATTTTAACCAGTCATCGTTCTCACAACACTGAGGACCAGTCATTCGAAATGACTTCTCCATGCATTTTATGCATTGGTAAAAGCACTATGATGAAAAGTGTGATATGTTTTCAGGTATCTCCTATACTAATAGAGCCACATGCTCACCGGTTTGCCACATGATGTAGGCCTATGGACTGAACAAGAAACCACCAAAAATTTTAACCAGTCATCGTTCTCACAACACTGAGGACCAGTCATTCGAAATGACTTCTCCATGCATTTTATGCATTGGTAAAAGCACTATGATGAAAAGTGTGATATGTTTTCAGGTATCTCCTATACTAATAGAGCCACATGATCACCGGTTTGCCACATGATGTAGGCCTATGGACTGAACAAGAAACCACCAAAAATTTTAACCAGTCATCGTTCTCACAACACTGAGGACCAGTCATTCGAAATGACTTCTCCATGCATTTTATGCATTGGTAAAAGCACTATGATGAAAAGTGTGATATGTTTTCAGGTATCTCCTATACTAATAGAGCCACATGCTCACCGGTTTGCCACATGATGTAGGCCTATGGACTGAACAAGAAACCACCAAAAATTTTAACCAGTCATCGTTCTCACAACACTGAGGACCAGTCATTCGAAATGACTTCTCCATGCATTTTATGCATTGGTAAAAGCACTATGATGAAAAGTGTGATATGTTTTCAGGTATCTCCTATACTAGTAGAGCCACATGCTCACCGGTTTGCCACATGATGTAGGCCTATGGACTGAACAAGAAACCACCAAAAATTTTAACCAGTCATCGTTCTCACAACACTGAGGACCAGTCATTCGAAATGACTTCTCCATGCATTTTACGCATTGGTAAAAGCACTATGATGAAAAGTGTGATATGTTTTCAGGTATCTCCTATACTAATAGAGCCACATGCTCACCGGTTTGCCACATGATGTAGGCCTATGGACTGAACAAGAAACCACCAAAAATTTTAACCAGTCATCGTTCTCACAACACTGAGGACCAGTCATTCGAAATGACTTCTCCATGCATTTTACGCATTGGTAAAAGCACTATGATGAAAAGTGTGATATGTTTTCAGGTATCTCCTATACTAATAGAGCCACATGCTCACCGGTTTGCCACATGATGTAGGCCTATGGACTGAACAAGAAACCACCAAAAAATTTTAACCAGTCATCGTTCTCACAACACTGAGGACCAGTCATTCGAAATGACTTCTCCATGCATTTTATGCATTGGTAAAAGCACTATGATGAAAAGTGTGATATGTTTTCAGGTATCTCCTATACTAATAGAGCCACATGCTCACCGGTTTGCCACATGATGTAGGCCTATGGACTGAACAAGAAACCACCAAAAATTTTAACCAGTCATCGTTCTCACAACACTGAGGACCAGTCATTCGAAATGACTTCTCCATGCATTTTATGCATTGGTAAAAGCACTATGATGAAAAGTGTGATATGTTTTCAGGTATCTCCTATATTAATAGAGCCACATGCTCACCGGTTTGCCACATGATGTAGGCCTATGGACTGAACAAGAAACCACCAAAAATTTTAACCAGTCATCATTCTCACAACACTGAGGACCAGTCATTCGAAATGACTTCTCCATGCATTTTATGCATTGGTAAAAGCACTATGATGAAAAGTGTGATATGTTTTCAGGTATCTCCTATACTAATAGAGCCACATGCTCACCGGTTTGCCACATGATGTAGGCCTATGGACTGAACAAGAAACCACCAAAAATTTTAACCAGTCATCGTTCTCACAACACTGAGGACCAGTCATTCGAAATGACTTCTCCATGCATTTTATGCATTGGTAAAAGCACTATGATGAAAAGTGTGATATGTTTTCAGGTATCTCCTATACTAATAGAGCCACATGCTCACCGGTTTGCCACATGATGTAGGCCTATGGACTGAACAAGAAACCACCAAAAATTTTAACCAGTCATCGTTCTCACAACACTGAGGACCAGTCATTCGAAATGACTTCTCCATGCATTTTATGCATTGGTAAAAGCACTATGATGAAAAGTGTGATATGTTTTCAGGTATCTCCTATACTAATAGAGCCACATGCTCACCGGTTTGCCACATGATGTAGGCCTATGGACTGAACAAGAAACCACCAAAATTTTAAACCAGTCATCGTTCTCACAACACTGAGGACCAGTCATTCGAAATGACTTCTCCATGCATTTTATGCATTGGTAAAAGCACTATGATGAAAAGTGTGATATGTTTTCAGGTATCTCCTATACTAATAGAGCCACATGCTCACCGGTTTGCCACATGATGTAGGCCTATGGACTGAACAAGAAACCACCAAAAATTTTAACCAGTCATCGTTCTCACAACACTGAGGACCAGTCATTCGAAATGACTTCTCCATGCATTTTACGCATTGGTAAAAGCACTATGATGAAAAGTGTGATATGTTTTCAGGTATCTCGTATACTAATAGAGCCACATGCTCACCGGTTTGCCACATGATGTAGGCCTATGGACTGAACAAGAAACCATCAAAAATTTTAACCAGTCATCGTTCTCACAACACTGAGGACCAGTCATTCGAAATGACTTCTCCATGCATTTTATGCATTGGTAAAATCACTATGATGAAAAGTGTGATATGTTTTCAGGTATCTCCTATACTAATAGAGCCACATGCTCACCGGTTTGCCACATGATGTAGGCCTATGGACTGAACAAGAAACCACCAAAAATTTTAACCAGTCATCGTTCTCACAACACTGAGGACCAGTCATTCGAAATGACTTCTCCATGCATTTTATGCATTGGTAAAATCACTATGATGAAAAGTGTGATATGTTTTCAGGTATCTCCTATACTAATAGAGCCACATGCTCACCGGTTTGCCACATGATGTAGGCCTATGGACTGAACAAGAAA